>NW_024082330.1:187689-232075 GCF_003009895.1 Hyaena hyaena | reverse complement strand
CAGTGGATTCTGCGTCTTTTTTCTCCCAATCTCTCAGGTTTTGTAAGGTTTCCAATGGCTTCAGATCTTTTCTGTGTGATGTATGGGCGCGAGTGCAAGTACGGAGCTCCTTACTTCTCCTCCATCTTGCCCTCTCTCCAAAAGGTATGTGCATTTAAAAGGACAGGAGATGTTGCCAAATTGTCCTTCAAAATAGTTGTACCAATTTATATTTTCACCAATACAAATGAACCATTTTCCCATATACTTCCAAAAGTACAGACAATAAATGTATAGATTTTCCCCTCTAACAGTGAAAAATATCATTTCATTTGATATTGCACAATTCTATGAGATAGAAATGATTCCTCTGATCTTTCAGATGAGAAAACCAAAACAAAAAAAAGTTGTATAGCTTATCATATGATTGATAATTAGACAAAGATTCAAATCCTGATATATTGATTCCAAAGCCATACATTCATTCATTTAATAAAGCTATGTTTCAGGCACTGTTTCAAATGTTACATATATTTGCTCTTTAAATCTTTATATCAAGACTTTAAGGTAGATACAATTAATATCCCCACTGTACAGATAAAGTAACCGTGGCAAAGATAAATCAGTCTACTTGTCCAAAGTCAAACATCTAGTAAGTGGCAAAGAGGGGATCAGAATCCTAGCTGTTTGGCTATTATTTGTTTTACAGCAGTGTACATATATACAGCAGTGTATTAAAATATTTTTGTTTTGCAAAGAGAAAAATTCACGTCTACAAAAGCACTGACTCTACATGTCAATGCTTATGAAGAGCATTATGAGGAAATAAAAAAGGATTGCAGGAAACCAATCCAGTGTGCTTCAAATTGGCTACATATTTTGAAATCCATCCAATAATATCCCTTCCTCTCTATTTTTCAAATTCTAAATGCAACACTACCTCTCAGGGTTTCCAGTGGTTGTCAATAATGTTGTAGGTCTTTTCTATGCACAAACCCATTGCTGTCACAGGTTTTGTGATATGAATTTAATCACCTAAGTACAGGAGATGGATGTGTAATAGCCACTGTACACTAAACTGCAAAATATAATGGGCAGGTGTAAACCTGCCTAGTATTAGTTGGTGATGATTTGGATGGAAAACTATTAAAAATGCAAAAAAAAAAAAGGCATTATTCTATTATCTGTTTTTACATAGATTTTTTTTTTTAAATCATGGTAGACTAAAACCAGCAAATTTAGCATTATTTTAAATAAAGGGGAAAATAATAGATTGCCATTGTATACACATTATAAATTAGTGTTTTATAAAGGTAAATAAGATGAACTTTTCCAAAACACTATGTGTCCAGACAATAATTTTGCAAGTTAAATGAGATAAAAATACCTGACCCCACTGACTGTAGATCACCTAATACGTCTACACCAAATAAAGCATTTTACTAGGTTTATCATCTTTCATTACACTCCAATATTCACATAAGCATAAAGACATAAATGTATTTATGTAACAATTTAAAGGTAAAGGAAATCAATTCACAAGAATAACTAATTCTACAAAAGCAGTTTCAGCTATAAAGCTCAAGTGATTTCAAAGTTTCTTGAGCTGAGTAACAGGCGAGCACTGTCCACTTTTATTTTTCACATCCCACTGTTCCCTGTATATTCTGTTGTTACAAAGCCAAAGACCATATCAAAGAGTTGTGTCATTAATACTGAAATAGGATGCCATTAATTAGGGTTATTAATGGACTTTGGAATGCTATTCTAACGGGCTCTTGGGAGCAGTCCACTCTTTAAGGGGTCTAACTTTTCTGTAGTCATTATTATTTGAGAAATACTATTACAGCTTTCTCCTATCAGTAATGGCAAGAAATATTCAGGAAAGACTCCACACAGTCCTTTTTATAATAATTTCACCTTTGACACGATGCCAACTAACATCTTCCAGGGTTTACACATTACAATAATTTTCAAAAATTGAATGTCCTTCACATATAATAAATGATCAATTACACCTGATTTACTCTACCTCTGTATTACCATAACCATTTTTTTCACCACTTTCCAAACCTCTTGCATTTTTTTTCTCCCTCATAGCCAGGCAATGTGACTATCTCCCTAGACTTCTAAGTATGAGGAATATGAAGAGATGGGCTCAGCGAGGTAACAGAGTATGAATGATGGTTTTAAGGCAATTTGATAAAGAAGCATGCAATTCTAGATCAATAAGTTTGATTCCCATGAAATTTCAAGTAATTAAATATGGAGCTACATTCATTTGAGGTGTACAGATCTGCTAGAGTTTCTTTCTGTCGTCTACTTTTAAATACATTTTAAATCATATTATTAAGCTATACCATATATATTTGTATATATAAAAGATATAGATATAGATATATCAGTCTACTTGGCTTGTTAAAAGACAGATTAATAGATATAAACATTGCAGCTTGGTCAAAACAGTGGGAAAGTGTTCATTCATTCATTTAACAAATGTTTAACGAATCAGTTTCCTGCTGAGTTCCAGGGATACAGCAGGGAACAGAGCAGATGAAGCCCTCAGGTTGTAAAGAGTTCACTTTCCAGGGAGAGAGACCCACAATTAACAATAAACAAGTAAAATACAAGTCACGTGACAATAAGTGATACAAGGAAAAATAAAGCCAGGATGGGAATGTCAGGAATTTACAGCCACTATAAATATAGTGATCAGAGAAGAACTTTTGGAGAAGGCAACATTTGAGTAAATACGTGAAGGCAGACTGGGACATGGTGATAAGTGTGGGAAGAGCATCCTGGTAGAAGGAATGGCAAGTGCAGTTTGGAACAGCATGTTCAGGGCCTTGCAAGGACAGGTATGGTCAGCAGGAAGAAGCATGGAAAGGAGAGCATATCCAAGACGGAGTCCAAGAGATGACTCAGACCAGATTTGAGGCGACTGAAAGGATTTTGGCTTTTGCCTGAATGGGATGAGGAGCCATACATGTTTTTAAACAGAGGGGCTTAATGATCTGACTCAAGAGGGTCTTGAGGAGTCACTGTGGCTGCTGTGCTTTAGCGAAAAGTTTAATGGAGACCTACTAAGAGGCCACTGTGACTATCCAGACAAAACACACTAGAGGCTTGAACCGTGGATGGCGAGGGAAGGTCTTATTCTCAATATTTTGAAGGTGGACACAATAGGATGTGTTGATTCATTGGATGTGGGAGTGAGAAGGGAAAGAAAAAAAAGTATAGGATGACTCTAAGATCTCTTGTGTAAGAAGCTGGCACGATGGAAGCACTCTGAAAAGTGAAAAGAAAAGCCTGAGAGACAAAATATAACCCTAGACAGTGCTGACAGTGTTACTGACCAAATCAAGATAGAAAATTATTCTCATTGCTTATAATGACTGGCAAGAAACATGGAGTGAACAGAGAGGATCCCCAAATTGGAGAGAACAGCTTTCTCTGGCTTAGATGCTTATTACAAACATATTACCAATATCTTTTTCAGCTAAAAATCAAAAACATTCAATTTAAAAAACTGTTTTGGAAACCTGGGTTTTCTTATTCATTTTTCTCATTGGCACTTTCACCCATAGATGAAATTACTCCTTTGGGAAAATACACATTTAATATCTTAATATGCGCCAGGCAAGTTGCTGGGCAAACCTAGGCAGGAACAATAAGCAGTAGAGGCATAATTATGATAACACACACCTTCTTTCCTCACTGTTTCATTTTTTCTAGCATTCTGACAATGCATATCCCTGTTAGAAACATGCTGTTGGAACGTAAACAATACTATGCCATCACCAATATGCAAACTGATTTAGCTGGAAATGATTGGAAAGAATCCTGATGTGAAAGTATCAAATTGAGAGAAGAGAAAGGAAGTCTGACTTATGAAATTGATGTTAAATATGAAATGTGACCTAGGAGAGAACAGGGCCATTCATATTTACTATGTAAAAGGTTTTTCATTACAGATGTGCTTCAGCTCTGCCTTCTTCCGTATTAGGAAAGTAAGATGTGCCACATTAGGGCTCTCTGTGGGATTCTGAAGTTCGGAAGCACAGGGCAACTGTACATCAAAGAGATCAGCTATGCTGACTTTAGACAAAAAGAGGAGGAAAACACAGGAGATGGATTTTAAATGTCACCAAATCAAAATGACTCTGGCAGTACACAAAATTGGCAGAATTAATCAAAGGGCTAACTTGGAAGGAGTTCACAATGGTGAAGAGGAAAACATCTCATCGTCATTAGTACTCCCAGAGATATGGAAGCAACATGTAACACAGCTTGCTACATACATAGCTGTCAGGAGCACCCACATTACCCACAGTGGACTATCTGTTGGCATCTCAATTCTACCCAAATTAATCTGGTTCTTTTCTCTCTTTTTTTTTTTTCCTTTTAGATATGTGGATTTCACTATGTGGATCCAACACTATGACAGAACCCCAACTTCCCCTTCTCCTTCTATTAAAAAGTTCTTATGGTAACAACCATAGTTTACTACTATACACAATTTCTTGTCTTATTTTTGCTTCTTCTTTATAGCAATAACTTCTATAGGATGTTGACCAAAATGATATTAGCACTGTTCATTTTCACTAACTTCTTTTAGAAGTATTTAGCATATTTATGTTTTTCATTTGCATTGTTTCTGAGGAATATTTCCTTTATCTTTTCTTTCCTTCTCCTCCTCCCCCTCCACCTCCTTAATATGTTCTTTTCCTCCTCCTTGTTTTTAACGTTTCCTCCACTTTTATGGATGAAGTACGGAGCAATGGAGGTAAAGTACTAGGAAGCAACCCAGAACTGGATATTAAACCTATAATGCCTTCTCCTGCCCCTCCTGACCTTTCAGATCAATGGAATTTTACTTCTGAATGCTTTAAATCTTGAGAGACAAATCCAATAAGGGCACAGGAATGCACCCCACCACTTCAGTCCAATGTAGAGCAGTAGAGACAAAAGAGTTGGCCTCTTGGTGTGCATTCTAATCAATCTCTCATGAGTCCCCCAAGTAAGTACAGGAAATCTCAAGTTTTCAGCCAGTCTTCAATTTCCTAATCACAGACTTCAATTCTCTTCGTTCTTTATGCCTGAGCTGGCAGTCATTGCCTACCAGGTTTCGTCCAGCAGTGCTGGCAGCATTCAGTGCTAAGTGTTCACATTGTTGACGTGAAGCTGAAGGGGGCTATGCTGTTCTGGCTCTGGAAAGGCTGTACTGCCCTGAAAAACATTTTTCTTCCAGGCCCTCCTCTCCACAGTGTTTACTGAAGCCGGATCTTTTCTCTTGTTATTTCTGTTGTCTGGGTCGTGGCTTTTTAGCCCATAAGCTGGTAAATTTGAGAAAAGTTAATTTAACCAGACTTACGGCAAGCCTTGCTCTGATTGACTTTTAAAAAGAATTTCGATTTGACTTTCACATCAGCTACAACATAAAAGTGATTTGTTGAGTGTCACTAATGACCTTTCTCCAGAAGGCTTGAGTCAGATCTTAGACAACAGTAAACAGCATCTATCAAAATCTTCCTGCAACACTGCCAAGCCAATAGCAATCCTGTTTCTTCTCAGTATCCCTCAAGTGAACCATCCCTGACACATACACCACACTCACATACACACTCATATACCCATTACATGGGTATTTTTGGCACTTCTAGTCAATGTTGATGAAAATTGAGACATTCTACAGGAAGGGAAAACTTACATAAAGTTACATAAGGCAATCACCGATCCTAATATTTTCCTTTGGTACCCACATTTACACTGTGAAATGTGTGTGTGTGTGTGTGTTTAACAAAAAATAAAGTCACCTGCCAGTGACAAGGAAGAATGTTTATCATATACACTGCATTTTACCTAAAACTAGCAGAGGTAAATGTAGCCAGCAGTCAGTTAACAGTGGAAAAACTGTCTAGACAGAAAAAAACCCAAAACAGTCTTACACCATCTATCGGAGATTAATATGTTCCTGAAAAGGAATCTGTAGGGCTATTTCTGAAAAATATTATTACAGTCAATTTCAATGGGAAAAAGTTTTGTGTTTTTATCCTCCAAATTGATAGGCACTTAATGTTAAAACAACTTCAAATCCCATTACAATGGGCTTAATTACCTCAATAGTTAACATTCATTATCATAACATAACCTAACAAGGTGTTTTCTCTTCATTAATTATTCTACAATATGGTTGTTCCCCTGTTCCCTCTGAGGTCTTTTATGGAGCTATTTTCTAGCTCCTGGTTTAGACAATGTTTACAAAATACGTATACAAATGGTATTGTTAAGTAATTCAACCTTTAATGCAGAAAAAAATTACAGTAAAGTAGTAATAACCAGTAACAATGATACAAATAATCTCATGCTCACTAAATAAATCAATACCAGAAGGACTATGGCATATAAAATATCCCAACAAAAACTAAATGACCACTCTGAAAGGAGAAATTTGTACAACTCACAACAAATACACAACTTCAAGGATGAACACATGGTGATCCCACTCAAGATACTCAGATGTTCACGAAGTACATCTATACAGATATTGTATGTGCATATTGGGACCCACAACATGCAGGCCCACATCACAAATCCACACCTAAGTCAGCCTGCACTAAGAAACACCCCACTGTCTAGGAAATCTAACTCCATTCACAAACCTCCTACACAGTGTTAGCCAGCTTACCTCCCCTAGAAAATAGGTCCTGCTCACTTATTAGGAAATCCCTGACCTCTGAGCCAATCTTGCCCTGCCTCCATGTTGCCTCTTCTAACTTTCGATAAAAATCGTTCCTGCCCAAAATCCCTCAGAAAGAGCGCTCCACTGCTTGTGAGGCACTGTGCTCCTCCAGTCTATGGGCTGCTTTCCCTTCAATAAAGGCACTGAACTTGTTACTAAAGTGTTTTAATTTAGTCATTTGACAATACTAAATAAAATGTATTTTAATGAAACTTGGTATAAAGTCAAGTTCTCAGAATCTAAATAGGCAAATGTTAATGCCAGAGTAGAGAAGGGTGAAGGAGTAGAAATAAAGGGGAGGTGGAGGGGGCTGAGTTTGAGTACCTACCTGGCTTTGTCCCAGGTATATTTGATATGCATGATTTTGATACAAATCAAGGAGGTTGATGAAATTTCCTGAAGCTCATCCATGGGGAATGAAGAGTGGGTTTTTAAATGGGATACCATAGATCCCTCTGAAATATCTGTTCAGATACACATACACATACAGCTTTTGTCTTACACTTTCCAGTGTTTGAGAACTCTCTACAACTCACCCCTGATTTGAGAATCCCATTTAAGAATCATTGCTCTAGAGACAGAATCAATCTACATGTAAAAATCTCCTTTCTGTTGGTTCAAACACTTTTTTTCTGTAGTGCCTCATTATTCACAAATAAAGCAATAAATAAGTAAAAATGGAGGTGAGACTCTCCGCCCAGGGCAACCAAACTAGTGACTATGAGCACTTAATTATCTATTGGAAATACTCTGTTAATATCTTCGACCAAAACTTCAACTCACATTTCTTCCTGGGAAGGAATTAAGCTTACTGGGGAGTTGCATTAACTCATGAAACCCCAGGCTATTTGGTAGAGTAAATATAGGTTTGCTTCATTTTTATTCAATGGCTATCTGTCCTGAAACTCTGTGCAAACAAAACCATTATGTAAATCAAATCATGTTTTACATCTATTTAGCCAATAAGCTTTACTTGCTCCTTAGAAGAAATGTTATGGTAAGTCTTTTGGTAGAAATAATCATGACCTAAAATGTATTCTAAATCCTGTTTTGTATATATCAGATTTACTGAAAGTGGGAAGCTCCTTAACTAATTTGTATAGTAATTGGAACAAGTTCATAAACTCCTAACAAAACTCTGCTTCAAAGATGAAAGGATTTGGTCAAATCCATACATGTGTTGATTTGGTATTATAATTGGTCATTTGACTATGACTTCTGGATACCTGTACAACAATTATGAATTGTACCCCAGAATTTAGCGGTATTGTGGGATTTTCTCTGTTGCGTCTTTTCTCCTCGGTTAGCTTTTCAATGGCAAGATCCTTTCCTTTTCCTTCACTTTTATCACTCTCAGTGTCTGGCTGAAGGAGGACCCATGGATTTTAGAATGGTCAGTGTTACAGATGGGCCACAAAGGATAGAGAGGGCATGGGTAAAAAGACAAGAAAGTGGAGGAAATCCAAACAGCAGTAATGGCAGAAGCAAAGCTTCAGTGGTGGGAATACAAATCCAGGGTCAGGGGGTAAAGTGGAGGTCACAGGCAGAGGATCCATGAAAGCAGAGCCAGAAGTGAGATGGCATAGGTGGGTGATGGGCCAAAGACAGTGCCCAATACATAAAAAGAGTTTAATAAATATTTGTTGTTGTTATTCAAAACTCTTCTTATTTGCATAATATCTTATTACCTGGTGTGCTCATGTATGTGTTTGGGTTGGGGAATCCCTAGTATTTTCATTATTTACATCCTGGCACTTTCACCATTCAGGACAAACAGTAAAGCTTCAAACTCAGGAAGGGTTGTCAAAAAAAGAAGAGAAGAAGTTTTTTTGAGGTTCAAAGTCTGGTCTTTTAGGTTTCAGAAGTTTAGAACCAGAGGGGCTACAGCAGGAAGACTTCATGAAATAAATGCAAATTTCCCACCTGTCCCCACTCAAGAGCAGGTAAGAGCTCCTGGGCCTAGGGAGTGTGGTGGGCAGGAAGTAGGGGAAGCTGAGGGAGACCGGGGAGAGCTCAGTCTCTCCACAGGAGATGACTGGACCAGAGGCACCACGTGGGCAAGAGCAGAGGCATGCACACTGGTTGATCTATTAATAATAATGATGACGATCATCATCGTGATATATGGAAATGTTTCTTGAGTGCTCAGTATATGCCTCACACTGTTCAAAGTACCTAACGTGTATTAAATTTCATTTCATCTTCACGACAACCCTAGAGGTATTAGTTCCATTTCGTCTGTTTCTTACAGAGAAGACAACTAATTTTGCAAAGTCACATAGCTACTAAGTACTGGAACATGGATTCATGTTTTGTGAAACTGATATTTTAGAAAATTTCTTCTGGTTGGATTGAGCAGGATGGATAGAGGGGTGAAAGACCAGAATACTGGCAAGTGACTCAGAAGTTCTGTGTTCTCAGAATCCTGTGTGTCAGGGCCCTGGAAACTAAAATATACCCTTTGGACTGTCAAAGATGACACTCAAGTTTCTAGTCTATGTGTCTGGAAGAATACCAGAAATTCAAAGAAACAGCCTATTGGGGACAATAGTCTGGGAATGTTAAGTCACATTGGAAACAAGTTTGGATCTGATCCTTTCTCAGAAGCATTGCAACGATGTGCAATAAAGCAAAAACAATCATGTCACAGTCATACATAATCAATAAGCAATTCACCAGCAGTTTCTACGCTCATGAAATTGTTGGTTGATAATCCACGCCTGTGTCTAATTGCTTACATTGCAAAATCGGGAATATTGTGAAGTGACACTGAACTGGGACCAGAAAAGACTTTGGGAAGATTTAAAGATTCTTCATCTGACAGATAAAACCCCACAATCATGGTGCAGGTCCTGGAATTATCAAAATCAAATTTTAAAAGACAAGAAAACACCTCCTAATTCCTCTAGTAGGCAGAATAATGCTCCCCACCCCCACCCAAAGATGTCCACAAACCTAATCCCTGAAACCTCTGAATGTATTATGTTACGTAGCAAAGGGGAATTAAAGGTACAGATGGAGTTAAAGTTGCTATCAACTGATCTTCATTAAGGAAAGTGCCTTAGTTTATCCAAGTGGGGCACTGTAATCTTAAGAGTCCTTAAAAAGGAAGACCAAGGAGAACCAGAGAGATGACAGTATGAGAAAGACTGAGCCCAGTGTTGTTGGCTTTGAAGACAGAGGAAAGGGCTATGAGCCAAGGTATGCAGACGGTCTCTAGAAGCTGGAAAGGCAAGAAAACAGATTCTCCTATAGTCTCCAGAAAGGAATACATTCTGCCAGGACCTTGCTTTTGGCCTAGTGAGACCCAGTTTCGACTTATGCTATCCAGACTATAAAATAATACATTTGTGTTGTTTTAAGCCACTTAATTTGCAGTAATTTGCTACAACAGTCATAGGGAATTGATAAAGTTAGAAAAAAAAAACTATTTCTCCTGGTAGTTCAGATTTTTATTTTAACACATCTATGCACTGACTCTTGCTTACATGAAACAAGCAATACTGACAAAGAATCACAGACTTCCATTTGTATTCTTGACAATGGAAACTGTCTTAACTATGAATTGAACATAAAAACTTCTAACTGGGTCACAGTCTATCTAGTCCCCCATTCACATTGAAAAAACATGCAACAGTGATTCCCACATTCTAGGTGGCAACTGCTTCCTTTTATCAGGACATAACCCTAATTTAAAAGCAAAAGGAGGCCCAAAATGCAGTGATCTGTGAGAACATATAGGAAATATTCCTTTGTCTCAGCAGTATAATGTTAAGGGAAAATACCCTGCTCAAGGAAGAGACTCTTAAACTATATCAATAATTGGTTGGCATAAAAAGGAGAATAGTGGAGGTTGTGACCTTATTTTCTTCCCGCAAGCTTCCTCCTTTCTAGGGTGTACTGTAAGCCCATTCTCTCAGTTAAGAGGCACAGCTCTTTCTGCCAAAGCTCCAGCCTTATTCTCAGCAGGTTGCTAGGTTTGGGGCCATGTGGTCACTTTAAGATCAATGCAGCTCTTAACCTTATTAAGTAACAAGACAAGAGAATTCCAGGCAGTATGAGAGGCTGTAGTCCAATAAAAGTTCTTTTAACCAAGTCCCGAGTGTGATAACACAAGTGATGTCGTCTTGGAATATAAGATGAAACCTGCCCTGTTCAGGGGTCAGAAAGTAGGGGAGAGTCTAACTTGGTTAAAAGAGCCCACTAGCTTACTGTAGACAAGTTCCGGCTCTGAGGTGAAGCCTGCACTGTGCCAGCTCAGCACTATTACCTGCATCACAGACTCTATTACTCACCAGTGTAGCTTTAGTCAGTTATAGAAAACAGCACCTCTGACTTCAGTCTAATACTTTGAATTTCATGGGTGAACATAGATTCTCTAATAGAATAAATTAACTTCTGACCACATCATAAACCAATGTCAAAAACTTGACTGTTTTCTTAAGGGAAAAAATAGGGAAAAGTTGGAGCCAAGTGAGAAATCAATGTAAGCCTCAGAGAACTCCTTCTGCCAAGAAGTCCTTAAAACTAGAATTTCTTCTCAAGTCCAGATGGTCATATAATTAATAATCAACCAAGAGTTACTGAGAGTTCAACCAAGCATGGTGCAAGGACCCAACCAGTTTAAAATGTGCCTAATGCCTTCAAGAAATTCACAATAAAGGTGAGGAAACCAACCAAAGGAAAGTTACAAGTAATTATACCATTCTTTGTGTATTTTTTGATTCTATCTTTACTCCACGTAGAGAGGGACCGTGTATATGCATTTTACTTCCTGCTATATTGTAAGCAGCACAAGGTATGTACTGTACTCAAAACTATTTGTTTAAGGGAAGGGTGAAACTCCAAGTGTGTGAACAGTAGCACTAGAATTTCTAAACAGAAGTGGTTTAGGAGCCACAATCTGTTTAGAAGGGAAGTTAGAAACCACATTTGTTTAGCACTACACATAAGACTGAGGACATGCCAACTGCACAAGAGGTATATGTGTGTGTTGTGTGTATGAGGGCAAGGCCAATGGATATTACAAGATTACAGGATTATGGAAAAGTTAATCTCCCCGATTCCTCCTTGTTGAAATGCAATCCAAGTGCAATGAAGGTTCAGAGAAAAGAAAGATCAGTTTTAGCTAGTGACATAGACTGTGTCCTCCAAAATTTATGATGTTGAAACCTAATCGCCAATGTGATGGTATTAGGAGTTGGAGCCTTTAGAAGATAATTAGGTCATGAGGGTGAAGCCTTTGTGAATAGGATTAGTTTCCTTATAAAAGAGAGCCCAAAGAGCTCCCTCACTCCTGCCATCTGAGGACACAGTGAGAAGGCTGCTATCTGTGAACCAGGAAGTGAAATCTCACCAGATATTGGAACTGCTGGCGCTTTGATCATAGACTTCCCAGCCTCCAGAACTGGGAGAAATAAATGTTTGTTGTTTGAGCCACCTAGTCAATGATATTCTTATTCTTCAGCCTGAAAAGATTAAGCTAGTTAAGAAAGATGTCATGGAAAATAATCTATTTTGTTTATTTTCCAAAAAGGATTAGAAAAAAACCACATTTCACTCAGCAGTTCTTAATAACTTACTTTAGGAAGCAGAAGGATAAAGAAATCCCCTTTTTTGGGGAGTGAGGGAGGTGAAGGGGAAGGGGCACTAGGAAGACCAAAATTCAAAGCATATTGGCCACTTTTTCTTCTACAAGTAATATATAGCACAGTGCTTACAAATGCAGGTTGCCTGGGGTTGAGTCCTAACTCTGGAAGCTCACAAGCTGTATGTCACCTGGAGCAAATTCCTTAACTTTTCTTGCTTCAAATGTCCTCATCTGTTCAATGGAGATAGTAACAGGCTAAGGTGAAGTGGCAGAGGCAATCATTGTTTATGAAAATATTCTGTGTTCCCATTTGTTCCCTGTTTGCCTTGCAGTGAAGTGAATCATATGGCTAGCTCTGGTCAATGGGCTATGAGCAAAAGCAACTGGGTCAACTGAACACCAAAAAACTTAGGAGCTGGCACACCATTTTCATGTCCTCTTCTCACCCACCATGGAGAATGCTGAGGATGCAGGTAGTGAAGCCTCCATCACCGTAAGTCCATGAGTGACCATGTAGGGCAGGTCCTCCCTTTACTATCCACATTAGATGGTAGTTGAAAAATAAGTAAGTTTATTAAAACCTCTGAGATTTCAGGGTAAATTTATTACTGCTGTATAGGCAGCCTGTCCTGAGTAATCTAGTTGGCACTGTGCCAACTAAAAAATAACTTACAAGACAAAAGCAACCTTCCAAAAACATGACTCAAGCATATAGCTAATAAGGAACTAAATGGCCACAAATTTTGAGTAAACAAATGTATGAATAGCCTAGATGTCATGACTCTTGGGCTCAAGGTAAAATTTCTTCAAATTAATCCTCCTTGTTCTCACTGAAGAAAAATTCCAGACAGTAGAACTTCAAATTTCTCCCTAAGAATTCTGTGAATGCCAGGGGCCTAGAATTTCCAAAGTTATTGTGCCTCTGACACTTATTTATGTTAACCTGGTTTTGTTCTGCAATTACCTGGACACTGCTCTCAAGCCTTTTTCTGGTTGCTTCAAGAAATCTAATTGCATCAATCACCATTTCTAGGAAATATCAAAGATTTAGAATGTCACAAACATTCCTGACAATACAAAGCGTTGTGTGGAGCCACTATTTCTAATTTGTTGGGTCTCTAACTCCCCTCCCCTTATCTATCTCAGCGACCCCTCCCTTCTCTATCTCTCAGAAGTTCCTAATTCTCTCTTATTCAGAGTACCTTCTCTGACTTTTGAAGACAAAGACCTATATTTGTCTCCTAGAGCTGCTAGAGGCTAGAAGTAAAAAATCCAGGTGTTGGGGTACCTGTGTGGCTGTTGATTAGTGTCTGACTCTTGATTTTGGCTCAGGTCATGATCTCACATTCATGAAATTAAGCCGCACATCAGGTTCCGTGCTGAGCTTGGAACCTGCTTAAGATTCATTTTTCTCTCCCTCTGCCTCTCTCCCAATTGCTCGCTCTCTCGCTCTCTCTCTCTCCCTTAAATTAAATTAAATTAAATTAAATTAAATTAAATTATCCAGATATCAGCAGTACCCTCTGAAATCTATAGGAAAGAATCTTCCCTTGACTCTTCCCAGCTTCTGGTTTTGGCTGTCAATGCTTGGCATTCCTTGACTTATACATGCATCATACCAACTTGTGCCTCCATCTTCACATGGCATTCTCCTATGTCTTGTGTCTTCACTTGGCTGTCTTCTTGTAAGAACGGCAGTCACATTGGGTTGGGAACCTACCTTATTCCAGTATAAGCTTATAATAAATAATTATACCTGCAATGACCCTATTCCCAAATAAGGTCACATTCTGAGGTACTGGGAGTTAGGACTTAAACATGTTTTTTGAGGGTTATACAGTTAAACCTCTAATAGGATCCTATTCCTGTATAGAATAGAATCTACCCCAAGAATTTATCTATTCCATTTGCCTTTGTACTCCCCATGTCTCAAACAGTACCTGATGCATCTCAGATCCTGATACAACAGTTCTTGCCTGGAAAAAAAAAAAAAGCCAGTATGACAGATCAACATTATCAGAATAACTAAGAATTTAGAATTAAAAACTAAACAAACAAAAAAATGTTTAAAGGCATCTGCAGGTTGCTGAAACAACCAGAGCTAAAGGGTACAAAATTCTAGAAAGCACAGAACTAGAAAAAAGACATACTGACATTGTGCAACTGTTTTGATGATTCTGGATTCAGAGCAAGAGAACGCAAATCTAAGCTGTGCCCAGGCATAAAGCCACTGCTTGGAAGAGATAAACAAGCAGAGTTTTTCACTGCCTTCTGAAGCTAGAGAGACAAAATTTGAGATTTCAAGTTATTGGTAACAAGGGAGGAATAGAGAACAAAGACTGATACACAGCCACCTTTTACCTTAACACATATGCCAATTTCTAAAGGAGGCTAGGAGGCTTAGAAGCTAAGCAGATAAAATGAAAAGCAGAGAAGAGTTTTCAGGCATCTCAGTTGTTAAGGAGAATGGATTAGAGTTGCAGCCCTGCTTGGGTGAGGGACCCAGTGAACTCAAACTCTCATGAAGGTTAGGCCTTGGGGAGTGAGGGTGCATCAGGAGTAGACTAAAACCAAAATTGAAACACAGTCTTTACTTAGATTAAGAATCAGCTCCAAACTGGCCTAGGAGAATAAAGTGTAACCTCTGACTAGAGGAAGATAACATCTGGAAATCAACCACAATGTTTTATATACAAGGACTGGCAACTAATTAAAAAATTACTAAGAATGCCAAGATATAAAATGGTATGTCTAAAAACCCAAAGACAAACTCGTGTGGAAATATGTCTACATAGATCCAGATACTAGAAGAGGAAAAAAAAAAACCACTTCAGAATAACTATGAGTTATAACTTCAAGAAAACAAAGAAAAAAAGTTTTAAATAAATGAAAGATGGAGAATTTAAAAAAAACTGACACGTATAAGAGTCAAATGAAACTTCTGGAGCTCAAGAATACAGTTACTGAAATTAAGAATTTATTCAATGGATTTAATATGGAAAAAGACAAAATTATTGAACTGGAAGACAGGTTCATAAAAATATCCAAAATAATGAACAGAGAGGAAAATAATTAAAAATGCATAAAAGAGCACAAACACATTTATCACAAGTCTATCATATATGTATTTGACATCCCAGAAGGAACGGAACAATAGAACAGAAAAATACCCCAATAATCATTGAAAATTTCCCAAACTCATGAAAGATCACACTCACAGTTTCTAGCATTCTCAGAACTTTAAATGAAGTTAATACAAAGAAAAATATACCTAACTATATCAGGTCAAATTGCTTAAAACCAAAGAAAATGACAAAAAAAATCCTAAAAGTAAACAAATAGAAAAGACAGATCTTTAACAGAACAATAGGATAATCTGTTAACTTCTCATGAGAGATGATGAAAACCAGAAGACAATGGAATGCCTTCTTTAAAGTATTGGAAGACAATAACAAAGATTTTAATATTCAAATATAAGAGGCAAATTAAGATATTTTAAGATAAGCAAACTCCAAAGATATAAATAATACATTTCCAGCAAGTAATATTCCTAACATATAAAAGAAGTTTTCTAAAAAATAAAATTATTAAAGTGGGTTTTTTTTTCAGGTAGGATGAAATATCTAAAATAGCAACATTGAAATGCAGGGGGCAATGAAAAGCCTACATTTTCTTGTTGGCAATCTCCAGAATGGCAAGGAGTTGAATAACTTACAACCAGTTCCTAGCACAATGACTATCTCTTAGAAAGTGCTTAACTGTTAAAATAATAATAATAATAACAACATCATCTCCACCTGACTCCAAATGAATAGTTCTTCACTCCCATTTTTACTTGTCAGAGAATTTTTATATTCCTAAAGTATCCATTAATCTTAGAAAAGGAAGAAAAGGAGAATCCAATGTTTAAACCTGGATGTGAAAATGATCCTATTTCATTACAACTCCCAAATGAAAACTAAATCTTTTTTTTTTTAAGTATTTATTTATTTGAGAGAGAGAGAGAGAGTGAGAGAGAGACAGAATCTGAAGCAGGCTCCGGACTCTAAGCTTTAAGCACAGAGCCCACAGGGGGGCTTGAACTCATGAACCATGAAATCATGACCTGAGCCAAAATCAGACGCTAACCAACTGAGCCACCCAGGCGTCATGAAATGTTTGTTCATTTTTGAGGGAGAGAGAGAGAGAGCACATGCACACAAGATGGGGAGGGGCACAGACAGGAGGAGGCAGAGGATCCCAAGAGGGCTCTGTACAGAGCCCAATGCATGGCTCAAACCCACAAACTGTGAGATCATGACCTGAGCTGAAGTTGGACCCTTAACTGGCTGAGCCACCCAAATGTCCAGAAAACTAAATCTTAACAGGTATCCTCAAACCTCTCCTTCTACTTAATGCATTCCATAAGAGAGATTCCTCACTGATGAGGAATAACCTCTTAAGGGACTGATCATCACAGACCAGCTGAATCTTTCCCTTGCCACTAGTAATGATCCTAGATCTTTTCAGTATTTTTTGTTTTATCTGTACAACAGAAACCTGGAAAAAAAGAAAGTATGGGAGAAATCCGTTGGACTACTTAGATGCTTTCTATAACATTCCACCAAAGTTTTCAATAAGAAAATATTTTAAATGTTTAAAAGCTGCATCAAGATTTAATAGACCATATTAAGTCTTTCACCAACGCGTCAAAGAATGTCTGAAGTCAGATGACAGAGAGTAGGAAAAACTGGCCTTAACTGGTAAAACAATGTTGTCTGCGTGCCTTTTTATTCTAGAGGCTTAGAGATGCAGTCAGCATTCTTGGCTGCTACCTTTTTGTGCGCAGAGCACATTATGCAGCTTTCTTCATGGCACAGAAGCTCCCTGCAGTGAAAACCGCCTCCTGAATGGGGTTTCTGAGCACAGACATTTTCTTGCGTCTTATTTGCAGCTTTCTACAATAAGCTCTCTCCCACACAAATACATATTTTCATTATCTTATTTTTAGAAATGCAATGTGAAGAGGGGAAGTGTGATTTGACATTCTAATTGTGGTAGATTCTTCTGTCTGAGTCTCTCTAGGATCTGGCTGCAAATACAACAATTCTAACATGAGATTTCTGCACATTAGGCATAGGTCCCACTTAGCCATATTAAAAGCCATGTGCATTGAAATCACTGGTGGGGGGGGGGGTTCTTCCTACACATTCATTAGTCAAAATATATCATGCAATATGATTACTTTCCATTACAGTATTAGGTGTTTGATCCAGACTGTGAGTGTAGGAAATAATTTTAGGGTTCTGTGGTTCAATGAGATGAATTCTCAGGTCTGAAGTTAGCTTCTATACCCTCAAGCCACAAGAGTACTAGTCTCTGTACTACACTAAGGTTTTCAAACCAACAGGATTCTCAAAGTACTTCATTTACCAGCTGAAGGGCACTTTGTTACACAAAGAATCTGACAGAACCAAATGCAATTACAAGAAAGAATAGAGGCTGTCTTAAAACTAGGGATTTGTGTCTCTAATTAACCCCATATTTCTTTCCCTCTTTCATTCTTTCCTTTTCCCCATCCTTTCAGGCTTCTTTCCCTCACTCCTTCCTTCTACCCATTCTTTCTTTATGAAAAATTATCTTAGCATCTAAGAATCTCCAGATGCTATTTGAGGTACTGGGAAGGCAAAGATATGTAAGTCAGGGCTCCATACTTTCTGGGGCAACAGATCAGTGGGAAAAATAATGAAAATGCAAAATGAGACAGATGAGCTGCATTCCGTATGACCACAATGTGTGGGAAGGCAGCAGGTGGAGGATGAGTTCCAGCCAGAGAAGGAAAGGACTACATAGCTCCATTCTCTCAGTTAAAGCCTAAAGTGGTGCTTGAACTTGATCTGAGCATGCTGGTTGTAGGCAGGCCTAGAACTAGTTGATTTGCATCTGGGTTGTTGGATCTCGGGAAAGTGACCAGTAAAGGGGATAGTAGGAAGGTTCTTTCTCAATGTGCCAATCCCCAAATATTTACTTAGTACCGATTACATTGCATGTACTATCTCATTACAACTCCCCAAATAAAACTAACTCTTAAAGTGAAAGTACTCTGTTAGGGACTGGGAACACATGGATAAACAAGGCAGATGGGGTCTCAGCCTTCCATTAGCTACAGGCCTTCTTCCTACAGATACAGCCATGATTCTTTGGAACCCTGACAACTAAGAATGCTCAGAGTACCTTCGGTATAGACATCTGTATTGGTCAGTGTTCTCCAGAGAAACAGAACCAATGGAAGGGACGGATAGATGGACGGACATTTTCAGGAGTTGGCTCACGTGACTGTGGCAGACTTACAAGTTTGAAATACACAGAGCAGGACTGCAGTTAGAAAGTCAGGAAACTCAGGATTTCAGTGTTATTGTTTTGAGGAAGAATGTTTTTGCCTCCGAGAAACCTGGTTTTGATCTTTGGGCCTTCAACTGATTAGAGGAGGGCATCCCACATTATGGAGGTAACCACCTTACCTAAAGTCAACTGATGGTAAATGTTGATCACATCTACAAAATACTTCGACAACTACATTTAGAATAGTGTTTCACCAAACAACTGGGCACCACAGTCTAGCAAAGTTGACCTACACTTAACCATCACAGCACTGAATCAGGAATTCTTAGAGTACCCTCTGTAGAGACTTCAGTATTCCCAGAAAAGAAAAAAAACAAAACCGCAGGACACCAGCAAGAGCAGCAGTGGTGGCTAGTTGTGGCGACCAGTCAAACAGAAGACGAGGAGGATGTCTATGAGCACATGTGAAACACCATCTAGGCACCCTCAAAAATGCTAGGCTGGAAAGGACTCTGCAGGTCAAGGCAAGAACCACAGAATTTTCTGTTATCATCTCTTACACCTCATTAACCTGGTGAAAGACTTTGCAAACTGAAGGATAAATTCTGGAAATGATAAAATTTGGGGTGTATAAAGGGCCCAAGGGTGGCCAAAAGCACAGGATGTATATCCTTTATTGCAGGAAGCCTATGAAGGCAGGAGGGGAGAGAAGCAGAAAAGAGTGAGCCTCTCCCATGCTGTGAGGGGTTCCGTGTGACGGGATTGAGAGGACAAAGACCCTGACCATTCAGGGCCAGTGGTCTGCCTGTAGCTTGGCAGCTGTACCACCAGCCTGCTCTCGCAGAGGCCAGTTCACAGAAACACTGTTTTGCTCCCCCAGTTTCTAAAGCTCAAGCCTGAAGGAGAATGAATTTCAAGTCATTTTAAGATGGGAAATGTCTCTCTTTCAAGCTCCCACGGTCTTGGAATGATTCGTGGGAGAATCAGTAGTGACAATCTTAATGGGGACCACTGGACTGCATCAGCCAAGGTGGGGACCTGAAATACCTTATGTATGTACAGGAGCTAAGCTGGAGCTGAAAAAATAGCCCAGTAAATATATCTTATCCACTTCTAAGGATATACACACGTATATTCTTTTCCTCCAAACCTGCTTATCCTCCTGTAGCCTTTCTTTTAGAAACCAATTCCACCATTCACCCAGCCTCCCATCCTGGGAAAATCCTTATTCCCTTGCATTCAAGTAAGGTAACTCACAAAGTTCTATTGAGTTTTTCCTCATAAAATATCGCATAAATTCAACCTCCTCCTCTTCACCCTATTACCTCTTTGAAGCTGGTCTTCCTGCCTCTAGTTCCCAGCCACCTCCAACCCATCCTTCACATGAGAATGAGGATTCAAAAATGAAAATCCAGGGATACCTGGGTGGCTCAGTTGGTTGAGTGTTCATGGGACTTTGGCTCAGGTCATGATCTTATGGTTCGTGGGTTCAAGTCCCGCATCGAGCTCTGTGCTGACAACTAGCTCAGTGCCTGGAGCCTGTGTCAGATTCTGTATCTCCCTCTCTCTCTGACCTTCCCCTGCTAATGCTGTGTCTCTGTCTCTGTCTCTCTCTCAGAAATAAATAAAAACATGAAAAAAAAAGAAAATCTGATGCTGTCACTTTCCTATCTCCTTCCCAGAGCCTACAGGATAAATAACAAACCCTCACTTTGGGGAAAGAAGGCGTTTGTAATGTGGTCCTTATTTTCTTCTCCCACCTTACCCTACATATGGTTACATC
Source organism: Hyaena hyaena (assembly GCF_003009895.1). Classification (NCBI taxonomy): domain Eukaryota; kingdom Metazoa; phylum Chordata; class Mammalia; order Carnivora; family Hyaenidae; genus Hyaena; species Hyaena hyaena. The sequence goes on along the minus strand of NW_024082330.1, from coordinate 211,660 downwards.
AACCACTGAATTTCTTCCTCCCTTAAATCTTTACACATGCAACCCTCCCTGGAATGCTCTCCCCTACTCTGCTGAGCCAATTCCTACTTCTTTAAGACCTGGATCAGAGGTCATTTCCTCCAACTTACCCTGGTCAGAGCCAGATGTCTCTCTCATAGCCTCAGATTATTTGAGAAGCCACATGCCCAGAGACTTTCTCCTTCTTTAGCTTTATGCCGTGATAGGTATGGGTTCACCTACCACCACCCATGACCACCATTCTGGCTGCCCCAGCTGGTGTTCTGCCCAGACACTTACTTCAGCACAAGAGCCAGGCTAACTCTGACTCTAAGACTGAGGATCTTTTTGAAACCACACTCGGGAATGCACCTGGTTCTTGCTGTCCCATACTAGAACCCAGTGTTTATCACAGACATTTGTTTTGTTGCAGTGCAACTGAAACAAGGGCAAAGTTTTACAAAGAGATATGGTAAATAGTTGTCTTCAGGATCTCCTGGTTTGAAAGACATGGCAGCATCTTTGTAACATCCCCAGCAGGGTTACTTTCAATCAGTGATTCACCCAGGTATTGGTTTATTGGCATTCTTTCTCTGTGGCTTAAAAATAAGTAGCCCTTCCAAAAATAGGTAAATCAATACAAATAAAAGAGAGCAATAATTTCTATTAGTCTCTAGACAAAGTGCAGGATCAGGAAATAGGACAGGTCTTCATGTTGTTGTATGTACCTCGGGATTCAGTTTCCTAAAAGAAAGGCCAAAACAAAGTTCACAGTCTTCTCTGACGATATACGTGGATAGTCAGGTAAGGTCATTCACTTGCCAGACAATATTTGGTGTTATCAAGACAGCCACTTAAAGAACCACAGTGGATTAAGGAGCTCCTTCAGAAGAGAAAGGCATCTGACAGCACCAGGATAACTGAGGAATTAACTTTAGGAACAGTCATCTCCAGCCTGGAGAAAAAGCAAGCATAAGAATCAGAAAGACAATAATGATGCAGCCCCATCTCCTCTCTTGGTTATTGCTGTGTTTTCCCAAAGCACTGGTGTATCTACCTGCAGTGGCCAAAAAGATCATTATTCTTCTGAAGATAAGCAAATCTCAGTGATTCAAACTCATAAAATCATAAGAAACCATATTAACCAAATACTTGAGAAAAAGCCAACCTCAGAGACACAGAAAGTAGATTGATGGTTACCAGAGACTGGGGAATGGAGGAAATAAGGAGATACTGGCCAAAGGCTACAGATAGGCAGTTATGAGATTCACAGTTTTAGGGATTTAATGTGCAATATGGTGATATAGTTAGTAATACTCTAGTATATACTTATAAAAGTTGCTAAGAGAGTAAATCTCAAATGTTCTCACCAAAAAAAAAAAAAATGTAATTACATGATTGATGGAGGGTTTACTAAAACTATGGTGGTCATCATTTTGCACTGTGCTACTGTTACCAACTCAACATGTTATATATCTTAAATTTACACAGTGTTTTATGGAAATTATATTTCAATAAAGCTGAAAAAATAATAAATAAATCAAAACAAAAAATAAAAACTGCAATAATCTTTGCAGAGCATAGAGTAGTTTTTTTTTAAATATAAATTGTCATCATGATTATGTCTTAATTAAAAATAAAATAAATTTAAATTCTTGTGTTTCAAAACATAGTGGTAGGGAGCACATTGAAAAAGCCAGCTATACAACTCACCATTCATTCACTCATTTTTTTTTTCCTGCAAACATTTATGAAGCAACCATATGTAGGCCCTATATCATTAAAAATAACCAACAACTTGGGGTTAAAAAAAATGGAGCCACATTTCCTGAGTTTAGTCCCCAACTATGGCACTTAGTTTAACTGCGGGACCTTGGGCAAGTTCTTGACTCTCTATATAATTCAATATCCTCATCCGTAAAATGTGGATAATGAGAGTACTTTGACATCATAAGATTATTGTAAGGACTAAATAAGTTTGGAAATATAGAGTACTAACCTTCGTATTTGCATACGTAAAATGCCTGCCAGACCACATAACAGTAACAATCACAAAAACCCCACAAAACTACAACCATTTTTATAAGGCATTTACTATATACCAAGAACTAGGTAGAACACGCATTTAATAAACATTAGCCATTATTTTTTTTTTAAATGTTTTATTTTTACTTCTAGGAGAGAGAGAGAGAGACAGCATGAGGAGGGGAGGGTCAGAGAGAGAGGGAGACACAGAATTGGAAACAGGCTCCAGGCTCTGAACAGGCTGTCAGCACAGAGCCCGACGCAGGGCTCAAACCCACGAACCGTGAGATCATGACCTAAACGAAAGTCAGACACTTAACCGACTAAGCCACCCAGGCGCCTCTAGCCATTATTTTTTAAGTGTTTATTCATTTTTGAGATAGAGCACACATGCATGAATAGGGGAGGGGCAGAGAGAGAGGAGGACAGAGGATCCAAAGCGGGCTCTGTGCAGTGAGCCCAATGCAGGGCTTGAACTCAGGAAATGTGAGATCATGACCCGAGCCAAAGTTGGACACTCAACTGACTGAGCCACCTAGACACCCCAGCCATTATTTTTATTATTACTTAGATCCTTTAGTTTTGTATTTTAATTAAAAATCACTTTGGGGGCGTCTGGGTGGCTCAGTCGGTTAGGCATCTGACTGCAACTCAGGTCATGATCTCAGTTTGTTGAGTTCGAGCCCCACATCGGGCTCTGTGTTGACAGCTCAGAGCCTGGAGCCTGCTTCAGATTCTGTGTTTCCCTTCTCTCTGCCCTTCCCCAACTCATGCTCTGTCTCTCTCCATCTCTCAAAAATGAATAAACATTAAAAAATTTTAAAAAACAAAAATCAGAAATATTCTGATTTCTTAGTTGTCATTATTGCTGCATTGATAGCTCTGTTAGGTTTCTACCAGACTCTCAGTATGAAATTAGAGAAAATATACCCAAATACACTATAGGTCTATCATAATAGTCAGCTGACCATATGTGAGTTTAGAACATAAGCCTAAAAGGCCAGACAGTAGTTTTAAAAATATATTTTCTGCCCACCATCTAGCATATTCAACATGGTTAATAAAAAATGACTATGCCCAAGGTCAAGGAGAGAGAGCGTGTATTTTTGGACTGTGTTTGACAAAGCAAAGCAAGAAGGTGGGTGTATGTCACCTGAAGAGTGATTCAGAAAAAAAACTAGTAATGCTGGTAAGGATTTTGAGTTAGTCAGACATGAGGTTATATCCAGAAAATCCAACTAAAGCAAGGAGAATGAAGGCAGTTCTAAGTCCAGGTATGCTAAAAGGAAGTGCCATCAGTAAGGTAGTTCAAGAGAGTAAGAAACAATAGGAGAAGATTCAGTCAGAAGATGAGAAATTCCAGCCATGGGTAAGCAGTGCAAGAATCAAGCTTGTCTAGGGACACCTGATGGCCCCTCACCTTATTGTCACTGGCCAGGAACTATGAGGGCCTCACAAATTATTGGTGCTCAAATACTGGTTGTCTAACTGATGCTGGTCTTACTCTATGGACTAATGACTGGAGATATATCTGGCATATCCTGCTTACATTTGCATGTCTCTTACCCTTATGAGATTGTAAGCACCCTAAAAGCATCAACTCCTTCCCCAACTTGACATTCACAGAGTGACTTTCATAGTATAGATATTCAATAAACATTTTCTGAATGAATGAATAACTACCATGAACAAATTAGCAGACACCAAGGGAGTCTGATCCTAAGCCAACTGCCTTCTGAGAGAAATGTTCCTTACATCCTCCCCATCCAGAGCAAAATGGTTTTAGGGTGTGGGGACATCTGTTGGTGTTGTCTGCCAAGAAACTACAGTGCCACCTTCCAAGAAGAGCAACTCAATTTTCCTTTGGGGAACTACCCCGCCCCATCCTATCCTGGCTAAGGACAGGAATTAAGAGTTTAGCAGATCTTTCTCTCCCTGGCATTTGAACCTTAAGCAGAGCTTCAAGGACAGAAAGTGGCTGGAGCCGATTCATCCCAGCAGTGCCTAAGGAGGTTGTCCAAGCTCATGCTGCCTCTGTTGCCATAGTTGTCTTGGTTTCTCTCTTGGTTTCTGTCTCTGAGAACTGGTAATGTAGCTCTTCCTTTGAATCAGCAAACTTCCCTTTATGTTTCAACAAGTTTCTTTTATACATAAATTTGCAAAAGTCCATTTTGCTATAAACTGATAATCCAACTGATGTACTGTGCTATCCTTGCTTGAGAACAGTGGTTCCCAACTTGGGCAGCACAACAGAATCTCCAGTGAGCTTTATAAATCCAGCACTAAGGCCATGCCCCAAGCCAACTGAATGGGACTCCATGAGGATATGACTAACACCTGTTAAAGTGCCCCAAGTGACTCTAACATGCAGCCAAGGCTGGGAATCTGCTCTAGAATGAAAACAAATATGCCCACCTGCCTACTCTAAGAGTAGCTTAGAGGGAGTAGCTTATAAGTGTCACATTTTTAAAGACAGAATTTAACCCTAGAGAAATAACTAAGCTCCCATTTGGAATTTATTTTCCCCCCAATAATTAAAGAACTAAGATGATTTTTCATCTTTAACTGCTATTTTTCGTTTACCACCAAGTAAATTTAAAGAACTTCACAACTGTAAACACTTTCTAACTTTATTAACAACACAAGTAAAGCACAGTGTCAAGGAAGAAAAGATCCCTGTTGGCTTGTACTTAAAACAGATCATGACAGGGGCACCTGGGTAGCTCAGCTGGTTAAGTGTCTGGCTTTAGCTTAGATAATGTTCTCACTGTTCATGAGTTTGAGCCCCACATCAGGCTCTGTGCTGATAGCACAGAGCCTGGAGCCTGCTTCGAGTTCTGTGTCTCCCTCTCTCTCTGTCCCTCCCCTGCTCATATTCTCTCTCTCTAAAAACTGAATAAACATTTTAAAAATTAAAAAAAGAAACAGATCATGATAATTGATCCCAAACTTGGAAAAACTTCCACCTGAGGAACCCTAGAACCATGTGGAAAGTGAAGCTGTATTTGATGACACTTGTTGACTAGAAGGTGATTGTGAGAAGAGAGAAAACTGACACCTTTTTGCTTCCTCTACTGTCTTGTGAGTGACCTTTTTTTTTTAATTGTATGAAATGTGATGAGGAAAAAGCTAGCTAAGGATCAAAGCAATTAAATGTCACAGAAAACAATAAATGTGTCTACAACAAGAGAGAAAGAAATGTTGAAATATTTGACATTTAGTTTCCTAAAGGGGGAGTTGCATTTTCCTAAGAATGATATCTGTAGAGATTAAGACAATTTGGCATTCCAGAAGTCCTAGATCTGTGAGCATCTGGCACGGAAACCAAATAGTACCACTAGGAATGGAGAAGAGATGCCTCAATGGTGGAGCATCCCAACTGCTGCCCTGGCTGCCACGCCATTAACCTCTTGACCATGATGCATCCTCAGTGTACACAGACCTGACTTGAGGCACACATAGGCTGTTTTGATCTCAGCCAGACCTCATGGAGTGATGCTGCACTTATAGAATCAGCTCTGCTTCTCACATCCCTGGTATGGGACCCAATGTCCCTAGAAATCAGTTGGGTCTATCCTCTATCAACAGCTACACAGGGTGACACCTTTCCATTTTTGTTTTTAACTCTGGTGAGATTAAGTCAGTCAAGAATAGATTTATATATGGTGAGCTACTTGTGTAGGTTGAACATGAGGGCTTAGAGACCTTATTGAATGTACTATCACTAAATACAGAAAGGAAAAGGATGGGCTCAGCTTATAAGGAACATGTAAAAGGGGAATAGCCATGCATCTTGCACATATCCAGGGTGTCCTTATTTTTACTTTATCCACTTATAAACTCAAGTATCATGTGGGAATGCATTTTAAAACATTTAAAAAAACAGGGACTCCTGAGTGGCTCAGTAGGTTGAGCATCCGATTCTTGATTTCGGCTCAGGCCATGACCTCACGGTTCCTGAGTTCAAGCCCTGCAGCGGAGCTCTATGCTGACAGTGTGGAGCCTACTTGGGATTCTGTCTCCCTCTCTCTCTGCCCCTCCCTTGTCTCTTCTGTATTTCTTTCTCTCAAAAATAAATAAACATTAAAAATTTTTAAAAAGAGTCAAAAATTTAAATTAGGTAATACTCCTTTGTGGTCTTTTATTTCCATTTGATCAACATATCGGGAAATAACTCCTGAGAATAGGCCAATCACTAGTAAACAAGTTATAAGCATGTTTTCCCACTGGTTACAAACTTTCGTTATAAACATGAATTGAATTCAAAAGATATTCAACTGAGATGCTAGGATGTGCTAAGCATGGGTAGTCAAAATAAAAAATTCACACCTTCATGATTATAATAAATGACCTTTTGTGCTGTGCTGTCAATTCATTTTGTCATCATCTCAAAGTTATTTTTGAGCATTTAATTGGCACAATCTGTGGCAAGACATTGTTGTCCTAAGTTGTCAAAGTGATACTAACTCACTCTTTATATTTTAGAGTGGGTAAAAACAGGTAACTGTGAAAGTATAAGCAGTAGGAACAGAATGGAATTGCTCCCTGTGCATGACTGATTGACCATAGGGCAACACAACTCATAAAAAGAGAGGAAGTACAGGACATTGGAAAAAGATGTGGACTGGGAGTCAGAATACCCAAGCTTGAATCCTGGCCTCACAAGATGCAAACTAAGAAACCACACAGTGGTCTCCTCCTGTCATGGTTTCTTCCACTGTAAAATGAGGGTGACAATTACAGTTGCTTCCCCAACTGTTAATGAGAAACAAATCAATAATGTAGGTTCAAATACCACCCACAGTGGCCTATACTCAAATTCCTGTTGAACCTGACCCTCAATTCCATTAGCATCAAGCCATGAACACCTCAACTGGCTACCATGAATGTCTTTTTACTTTATGACGAATTACTAATTACCTGTGATCCTTACCTTCTTCTTTATACTTTCTGTATTTTTCACTTTTTCTGCAGTGGTCACATACACATTTTATGACCATGTTTTAGGAATAAAAAGATGTGGCTGGAGTTAAACCGAAGGCATTGGACTCTGTGAATATACGAGTTAAGAGTATTTTGACATTCGTGTGGACCAGCCGAAGGACAGAATGTCAGCAAGTCAGAACACTAAAATTATCAAGATGAAATGTACGCTACATTCTTATTATTTTTGTAGGCTTTTAAGCATAAGGAAAACTTTCTTTAACATGCTCATGGTATTCTTATATAGTTACAATTACTCATTGTCTGTTTATTATAATGGCCATAATTGAGACTTATTATGTCTTAACTCTTTTGAAAATAATTAGACCAATACTATAAGAAATGCAGTTTTATCCCCCTTTCAAATTTATTTTTGAGAGAGAGAGAGAAAGACAGCATGATCAGGGGAGGGTCAGAGAGAGAGGGAGACACAGAATCTGAAGACAGGCTCCAGGCTCTGAGCTAGCTGTCAGCACAGATCACAATGCAGGGCTCAAACCCATGAACCGTGAAATCATGACTTGAGCCGAAGTCGGACGCTCAACCGACTGAGCCACCCAGGCGCCCTATATCCCCATTTTTATCTATAGGAAAATTCAAACCTAATTCACCCAAGGTTATGGCCAGTAAATGGTTATTTACATTAACCCACTCTACTCTCTTCTGTTGTACCTTTCTGTACTATGGAGGCTAGAGAGCTAATTTTCAGACTCTCTTGTAGCTCTGGTTCTATATATGACCTGGGTTTGACAAGTAGATACACCCATGCAAGACAGGGAAAGTGGATATGAGCATCAAGTGGAGAGACCAGATTCTCTGGCAAGCACAGGGCACAGCCTTTCATTCTTTGAGGGCAGTGGTTGAGGAGCCTATGTGTTCAATTCACAGGAGTGATAAGTGGAAGGCAGAGTTGGTAGTGGGGTCTTCTCTAAAGAAGACCTTTGTAATTTTGGAATGTTTCTGCTGGCTGCATTATTTCTGGCTGCATGACAAGCAAACTTATTTCCTAGACCTGGAAAGTGTGTGAATTTCCCAATACCCTGTAATACCCCCATTTCAGATTAAACAACCTAGAGTGAATTCTGTTGTCTACAACTAAAGGATTGAGGCTGAACCAATGGATCTTTCAGACTCCATGCGTTACCTACCATGCCAATGCTTTTCCCAGTATTACAAGCTGTCTTTTTAATAGAAATTGGCGAGAGGTAAAAAAAACAAAATCTGGATCTGGCTTCCTAAAACCAAAGATATAACTTTAAGGCAACATAGCTATGACTGAAAAGGGTATAAAGAACCAAAGAAGTTAAACAGAAGAACTTGCTTAAGGCAAGAACTCTGGAAAGGATTAAAACAGAGATTTGAAAAGGCAGTAGAAAGCAGAACCCAGTGGGAAGTTTCAGCGAGGGTGAGAGGGAAGGTTTAAAGTATCCGGGCAAACATTCCAGAAGAGTTCTGTGGTAACAGTGCCACGGACAAAACATAGCAGTTTGGATTGAGCCTGATCACAGAAATTACACTGAGAATCCCATTCACTGGTTCAAAGATTGCAGGGTAAAAAACATACAGTTCATTTCAGAGGTTAACAAACTATGGTCCACAAACAAAATCCTGCCTGCTAGCTTTTTTTTTTTTGTAAATAAAGTTTTATTGGAACACAACCACACCCATTCATTCATTTATTCATTCCCTATGGCTGTCTTCACATCGCAGAGTTGAGTAGTTGCCACAGAGACTATAGCCCTCAAAGCCTAAAATATTTACTATCTGGCCCCTTACAAAACAATTTGCTGACCACTGGTCTAGAAGGTTGGAAGAGCGAAGTCAATTGGAATTGGTAAGTCAGTTAGTTTTATATCTGTCAACAGAAGAGGGGACTATATAATCAGAAAAAGGGGCCAAGGTTGCTGCCTGAAGGGAAGAAAACTCCTTGGGTGGATGCAGTCTGCAAGAGTATTTCGTCTGTATACTTCCTTGCATGTGTATGGGCTGAGGATGAGAAACAGCACAGGTGCTCAAGTGAGGAACTGTAGAGGTTGAGAAATAAAACTAGCTAGAGGATGCAATGATAAATTCAGAGAGCGAGAGTACAAATAGAGGCAGAGAACTTACACATGCCGGCTAAAGCTCCAAAGGTATTTAAGTGAGAAGGAGAAGGCATAGAGGGGCTGTCAGAGAAATAACAGGCAGCCAGTTTGAGGCAATTCCTCAGAGGCCATGTCATTGTGGGCAACTTCTCTGCGTGCTCCTATTACATACCACACATTCACTGTGTGAGGTCCTCAGAGAGCGTGCAGGCTGGGGAAGGATGAAGATGCAGCTCACAGAACCAGAAGCAGTGGAGAGGCTAAGCAGCTGCCTTTGAATCTAACAGGTGAGGGAGCCTTCAGCAATCTTCGCAGAGAGAGATGAGCTCTATGTAGCGCTGCAATTTGCGGGAGTAAGAGCTATTCTGAAAGGGGCTCTGGGAATATCACACATTGAGACAGAATAGTGCTCCAGAAAGTAATCAAGATGAAAGGAAGGAGATGAAACGGTAGCTGAAAGGTGTAAATGGTTGTCCCGTTGCTTTCTGAAAGACGGGTGCTCTGGCCGAAAGCCCCTTTCATCACACGGAGGTGGTGGTTCAGCTACAGCAGCATTCTTCTTAATAGGCCTTGACCCGTGGGTGAGCAGCCTCCATTTTCTCCAACTACCAGGAGATGTTTCTTAGCTGCGTTTTGGAAAAACAGAAAGGAATGCCAAGTCTCCTGCAAAGAACTGTAAATGTTCCTTACACTGTGCCTGTGGCTACTTTATGCAAGCATAATGAGAGAATGACCAGAATAAAAATAAAAATACTGTGTGGCCTTTCTCAGCAGCAAACGGGCAGTATGATTGAGGAAGCAGAGGAGAAAAAGCGAGAGCCCTTCCTGAGTGGAAAGAACACAACAAAAGATGTTTTTTAAATGAATCAACCAACTTGGGCCCACAGAAGAATCTGTTGCTGTGACTGCATTAGCTCTCCCAGGAAAAAAGGAAAGGTCAGGTCAGACACTCGGGTGGTATTATTATACAAACTGAAGAAGCAAAAAGAATCCTATAAGCTCCAAACTTAAAGGACTTTGAAAGAAACTTGAAATTTCTTTATCTTCCGGCCACATTTCTGTCACCTCTCAAGATTTGCAACTCAAAGCTGGAAAAGTGATTTTGCCTTTTTGGGTCCCTTTTTCCATCTGTAAAAATGGGGATAATAAATATTGTGAATTGTTCCCCAAAGAGTTTGGGCTATTGCTATCAAAATGGGGTACCTGACTGGCTCAGTTTTGGATAAGCACCTGACCCTTGGTTTTAACTCACCCAGGTCATGATCTCATGGTTCGTGGGTTCAAAGCCCATGTTGGGCTCTGTGCTGACAGCACAGGGTCGGCTTGTGATTCTCCCCTCTCACTGCCCCTCTCCCACTTGCTCTCTCTCAAAATAAATAACTAAACTTTAAAAAAAAAGTTACTCTTGTGGAAACTCGACACTTAGGTGCTAAATTTTGGCAATGTTCTCTGTCTCCAAGGAGCACTTTGGGATCCAAAGAGAAGCAAAACTTAAATGCTCATCGAGACTAACAGGAAAAGCAAAGGAAGTCTGGTTTCTGCAAGATCCTATGTACTTCTGCAAGATCCTGCACAGTGACATCTCTGTAGCCTTCATTACTACATGTAGCACTTCCTAGGAAAGCAAGGTGTATGTGGGAAAGGCCGGTGGCTGGCAGGGAAAGTAATACTTATAAAATATTGGGTAAAAGCATGGATTCTAGAGCCAGACCAGCTACATCAGAATCCTAGCTCCTCCACTGTCTCCTGGGTAGGTTTTTATAAATCAATCAACCTCTCTGACCTTCAGTTTCCCTACTTGTCTAGATAATAACTATACATACTTCAGGAGATTATATTACAGACTAAAACAAATAATGAATGTAAAGTACTTAGCACAGTGTCTGAAACACAAGAAGCCATTCAAAATGTTAGCCGCTAATATTATTATATTTTGATACTAATGAAGGCTCAAGGAACCTGCCATGGGAAGGAAATTATAGAAGTACTGACCTCACTTGAAATCAGAAACTCAAGGAAAATATTTTTGGAAAAATGCCAAAATAATCTCACAACTATTAATTGCTTATTACTACCATGAGGCAGGTATGCCAAAGATAACTGAAGTCCACGGGCCATTGCTTAATTCCATTTCACCAGGCATTTTCAGCCTGTTCCCTATATTCCAACAAGCCTTACAAGAAATACAAACATGCAGCCCTATGCCTCTCCCTTTGTTTCTAATCTTCTTAAAACCAAGAAGCAAAATGAAGAGGAGAAATGAAAAATACCAATGGTCTGAGCCAAAATATATCTACACCCAGGGCAGCGGGGTAAGATGAAAAGGTCCCTCATCCACGGAAACATCTGGGCTTGAATAACCTGGGATAGGAAGCCTGGGACCCACAGAAGGAGCTATGAGGGAACAGGGGTTCAGAAGGAACATGCCAAGGACCACGTCAAGCCTCCTGAGCATCAGGAACCAGCTCTGGGGGGAGAACCGAAGCTCTTTAGTCACTGGAGACTCAGGGATCATATGAGATCATATAACGGAATTACCAAACTCACTAAGAATAGGGGGAGAAAAGAAAGGCGCAGGCTGGCAAAGATCATCTGCAAAAACACATCTCAGCCCAGAACTGAACTGAACGTAAGGAACTCTATTTCAAGCAAGGGATCCAACTCCCCTTTGGCTCCAAAATGCTACCAAGAAGCAAACTAGTAAAGGAACAGAAGCCCTGGCTTATGCTGTTTAGCAATACCTCCCAAGTACTATTCAAACACAGCCTTTGTTTTCTCTTGCAGTTATTTGACAAAGTTAAATATCATTTTCAAGACAATGAAAAAAATAAAAACAATATTAGAAACCCTCCAAAAACGAAATTATATGGCCCACTCTCTAGATTTAGCAAACATCTTTCTTCCTACTGTATCGTGTCCTTTATTAAAATCTAATACTAATGTGGGGTTAATGTGACAGCCCTGAGTACACAGATGAAGTTATAAGGGAAATAAGCTTTTATTACTTTTCCAAAGACAGAGCAATAACTTAGAATAACAGAATGATGTTAAACTTTCTATTGCTTTCCACCCTCAAATCCTCTCTTTTTCTTTCTCCATATCACAGGGAAATTTTCTTAAAAAAATTAAAACTCCATTTATGAGTTTACAATAGAGCAATAAGTAAGAATAATAGCATATTCTGTGACATCTTCCAGAGGCAGGGAAAACTGTCTTTGAAATTAGCCCCCAAATTTGACATTTTTTTTTTTAATTTTCAAGTATACTAGGCTAACTAGCACTATACTGTAACATTGGACTTCACTCTTTCACCCATTCCCAATAGCCAATTAGCCACCAAGTTCTTTTTTTTTTTTTTTTTAACCTCCTGAATCTCTCTCAAATTTGTAATTTCCTTCCAGGACTCCTCATATTTCAGATGCAAGTCTATCTTCTCAGATGTGTCCCCCTGGTCCACTGGACTGGAATCTTTGTAAACTGCCTATCTTATCTCCTACCCCTCCCCACTACTTGCGAAAGTCAACAAGTTTCCATCACTTACAGAATCACATCCCCACTCTCTGGCATGCCCCACTTATATGTCTGTCTACTCTCTCCTCTCTCCTCAGTTCCCCCCACCCACCCTGTCTCCCTACTTCCCACCCACTCCAGCATAGCCACCACTGCTATCTTAACTCAACAGTTCTAGAAAGCCTGGGATTCTCTAATCCTCCCGTGCTATACTGTAATCTCACTCATCACCTTTTGCATCTCAATTATGTGTCCTTCTTGTTCACCGTATTCAACAAAGAGTTATATAGCTTTTATCGTGCCAGGTCTAACTCAGTAAGCTTTGTGAGTATTAACTCATTCAATCATTACAACCCTGTGAGACAGATACTGTCATTCTTCTCATTCTATAGATGAAACCGTGGCACACATCAGTTAGAAAAGTTGGCCGAAGTCACACAGTCAATAAACTGGTGAAGGGAGGGAAGAGGCAAGATTCAAACCCAGGCAGTCCAGCTCTATGTCTATTTGTTCCCTTCACCACACACGCACTGCCTCTTTCTGCTCTTCCTTTCTTTGTATCATCTCTTCTGCAAACCCCTCTCTGATTATCGATTGCAATCGTACATCAACCCTTTGTATGTGTCTCGTGAAGAGTCTTATTATATGATAACTATCACAGCTCTTCTTATTTTGACCATAAGTTACTAGAAGGCAGACGTCATCATTCATCATGGTATCTCGGCACAGGTGCTCAATACCTGTTTGACGAATGATCCAATAAGGATGACAGATAGCCTTATTACATGTTCCATTGTTGGTATAAGGAGAAATTCAAAGAAAGTGGAACCTAAAGATGACTTGGTTCTTTCAGCATTTCGTGCTTCCAGCTAACATTATATATAAGCCATAAACTGTGAGGAACACTAACATTCATGCCACTATCTCCATTCTCAGTTACATAGATCAGCACCATCCTACATAATGTTCTCAGATCCTAGATATGCTCGGTATCTGCACTGTCCCACATGTTGAACACTTGGCTAGAGAGACTGGGAAACTGACTTTTTTAGTTTATTTTAAGTTTAAATAGTCACATGTAGCTAGTAGCTAACATATTGTATAGTACATGTCTGGACCATTTGCAAATCATAAAGTGGCAGAGAACAGAGCATCAAGAGGAATAGAGAGTGGGAAGCAGGAAGAAATATGCAGGGAACACATAGCACTGGGATAACAAACCTGCCTAGTGTGACTGGGACTATGGAGTTTCATGGGACTTTCAAGAACAAAAATGTGGCAGTCCTAGGCAAACTGGAACTACTGGTCAACGTACTCAGTGCCTAGAAGGAACTAAAAATAGATTCTGTGCAGGAACTCAAGAAACTGAAGCAGGGAATCAGAATAGGAAAACCACTGAGTCTGAGACAAGGTTAAGATACAAATATTTGAAGGGCAGGAAGAAGGTCATTGTCTTGGAAGCCCCACCCTCTTCAGATTTCCATGTATCTACATGGTCTAACACCCAGGTTCTAGCATAGAGATTTCAAACAATGTGTATCATTTGCTTTTATACCTGCTCTTTTTCAAATACACGTGCTTTATTTTACTCATCTGTCTCTTACCGAGGAAATCAAGACGGCAGCTACTCAACTGTCTCTGATCTGTCATTTACATTTCCGTTCTCATCCCATAATCTGTAAATCTTTCCAGTATCTCAGTGCAAGACTGAATTAAATTCCCATATTGAATCCCAACATGAAAGGCATTTCTTTGTGAGCAGCTCAATATGATGTTCTTCTAAATGACATTTAAAATGTTCGGCTCAGTAATGGGATGATAAAGAAGGGCACCCGGTGTTAGTACACATCAGTAAAAAGAACATTTTTTTTATTAGTCAGAAACCAAAAAGATAGAACAAGATAATTAAAAAAGAAAAAGTTTATTCCTACTAGACTGTCACAAGAGTATTATGACTCAAAATGTAATAGTCACTGAATTCCTACAGGAATCTAACTTCTTAAAAAGACATCAGACATCAAAGTCTGAGTCATGCCACATTAACCACCAATGGCCAAAGAAAAGTTTGAATGCCACTGGAAAAGTTAAATATTAGACTTTCCCTGAAACATTTAAGCTGAAAGAAGTAGGTATTGCAGTTGTCATACCGACTTGTGTGCATTCTTTATAGGTTTCCAGACCGATCGTTGCACCCCCCCCTTCTGTTGCTATGGTGACCCAAATAAATTCTCCCCTGAGATTCATTTCTCTCAGATGCCAATGCATCAGGTCAAGCAGGCAGCCAGGCTAGCAAATAACGCACTGGCCCTAAACATTCTCACACTCTCCACGCAGCCACAAAGAGCTTTCCTCCACACATCACACCCTATTTCAACATTTTCAAAACTGTAATTCCATTACATTGAGAAAAAGAATTATCCCAAGCTTTCTTACTGTTTTATGTCTAACTAACAAGACAAATCCCTTCAAAAGGCAAAGAGTAAGAAGCTGAACATTAGAAATTCTCCAAGCACCCACTTCATCACCCTATGTTTACCAATAAGACCTGAATGATAAGTTCTTGGTAAAATAAAGATAAATCCAAGGACTTGCACCATCTGACCTCCATATAATACTAGCATATATGGTATTTAGTACTTAGAATTAGAGACTGGGGAAACTGAGATATTATTTTAAAAATTCATAAACGAAGGCATTTGGTTCATGGAAACTATGCAGACATAATTCTAGGGGAGAAAGCCTTCAAGTTTTTTTTTTTTTTTTTTTTTTTTTTTATCATTAGAGATGCTACAGTTTAAAGCCTCTAGTGTTTGAGCATCCTTGCCCCGATGTATGTTAAATATGTACTGCATATAATGCAAACATTTCTCAAGACAGAGCAGCCTACCAAGCAGCATTTCTCTGTGACAGTATACACATAACAGGAAGCTAAGAGATACTACCTCCATTCACTAAAAATCTAAGTCTATTAATTTTGACCCCAAAACTAATACAAAGCATGTAATAAGAAAGTGTGAGGTGGGTATTCTACTCTGGGGCTGCTAGTAATAAAAGCTCATCTGTATTAACACTTCCCTTCTGCCTCTTAGGAATGCCTCATCACAACCTTATACAGTTGTTACCTTCATTTTCCAGATGATGAAACTGAGGCACAGAGGGTTAAGTTAATTTGTTAAAAGCCACACAACCAACAAGAACCAGTATGGGAGTTTAACTCTAGCTCAAGCTCCTGGGCTTGCTGCCCCAATGCTGTACTGTTCCTGATGGTACTCATTGCACTTGTATGAATCAGACCTTGATTGGAAACTTTCTACCTTCAAATAGCTCCATATCATTATCTGTCCACTTCTCAACATACATGTACTTACTATTTCTCCATTTCTCTTTCTCTCTCTCTTCCTCTCTCCCTTCCCCCCCTTCTCTCTCTCTTTTTCCCAGTGCTCTTTGACCAAATTATCACTGCCCAGATGTGTTCCAGGGAGCTTAGCACTGCTAGAACAGGACATTGTTACTCCTCCACCAATTTTGTGGTCCAGGACACAGAAGAAACTCTCAGGAGCCAGAGACCACAGGCCAGAGAAAGTTTCCACTGAGTCTAGGAGAGCAGCCAGAGGTTACCACTATCTTAGAAGATAGAGGTGATGAGACCAGGAAGATAAAAAGCAAGCACATAATTTCCATTCTATGTCATGGTTTCCCCAGAAGCAGAAAAAGAAAAAAAAAGTGGATTGGCTGCCCCCACACTTGTACACAGGACTTTAGCCAGACTATAAAGAGAGGATGATTCAACCAGAGCGTTGGATAAATCAGAATGGAAAGCTTTGAACAAGCAAATAACAAGTGCATTGAGGTTAGAGATTCAAGGAGAAAGAACAGAAAAGAACAAAAGAGAGGGAGCAAGCATGTACATAACTGGGTGCTTTTGTGCCCACCCCACACAGGTACTGCACCCCTGTGGTATCTCCCTCTTGCTTATCCAGCTTCTGAGCACTTGACTCTGTCCTTCCTCTCCACTACTGGCTTAAACCGAGTTTGGTATTTTGATGGTCAGCATGAGTATTTTTCAGTGACTTTTGAATACTATTACCCTTTTCTTATAAACCAGTGTCTTTCTCTTATTAGGAACTCAAAACTATAAATGCTGGAAACTCTTTGGTCTTGAAATACCAGCTGGATTTCTTAATGGCCATCAGTGCAAATGGGACTAACATAAATATATTTGCCTTAAAAGCAGCTAACTTTTAGAGGGGAATACATCTACTCTATATAATCAAGGGATACCTGTCTTTGACATCAAAGGAGTTATGAGCATTCATATTCCTCTCCAAAGGACAGCTAGGAATTTCTAAGCAGAGTCTTGGCTTGACTCACTTGTTAGGGTTTGCTGCCCGGGGCACAAAAATGTCTCATCAACAAGACATGGGGTTTTGGGTAACTGCCTCTTAAGTAGGTTCAGCTTTTAACCTGAACCACATAATTTCCTCCTTCATTACAAATGATTTAATTTTTCAAGAATTAAATTATTTTTAAAGTTCTTCTAAATTAAATGAAGAGTAAATAAAAAGATCTTTGACAAAATAACCTGAGTAATTTCATTAGGAATATGATAAATGTGATAGGTTGCAGTAGCCTGAAATCCCATTATATGCAATTAAGGAGCTACATTAATGTAATTGTAGACTTCCTAGCATTTTAGCCCAGCACATACAGTATTTACAGATAATTGCATAGTAAGGGGGAAAATGCAAGCTGTGAGTCTAGCATGCACGTGACTCATGTTGTCAAATTAAAACCTGGTTGGGTTTCTCCTTGAGTTATTATCTATAAAAAGCTTAATTTTTATCTTTTTAAGATAGGAAAATGCACAGGCATGCAAATGAAATGTTTCCTGTTGAAAACCATACAAAGTACAATGAAATTACAGACATTATTAAAATAAAGTAATAGTCATTAGGATAATAGTAATTCCAAATTTGTAACTCTTTGACTAGAACTTCACTGAACAAAGAATTCTAAGGCAAATTAATATGGTAAACATTATGCAAGGATAGGTAGCTTACTTTTATTTTTATGAGGCCCCTAATGTGCACACTGTTTGCATAAAAATGATGCTAAAATTACAAAAGAGCCAATGGGTGACAGGAAAATACCATAGAAAAAGTGCTCAACTAAGCTGGAAGAAATCTGAGTTCATATTCTATTCTGTTGACAATAAATTACACAATCTTGAAAAAATTAAATTAAACACTCAAATCTCAGTTTCCTCAGCTATAAACCTCAATGGTTGAAATAGATAAGCCAAAAAAGTCTCCTCGATCTCTAGAAATTAAGATGTTATCTAACTGTTGAAGCAGCCCCAGCAGGACAAATACTTTTCAGCTATCAGGCTGAATTATTAATCTCAATTTGAAAACTGTACATGTATTTTTAAAAATGTTACCTGTATTTTTTTGATATTTATTTTTGAGAGTGCAAGTGGGGGTGGGGGAGAGAGGATCCAAAGAAGATGCTGCACTCAGAGCAGTGAGCAGCCTGATGTGGGACCTGAACTCATGAACCATGAGATCATGACCTGAGCCGAACGAAGTCTCACCCTCAACCAACTGAGCCACCCACGCATCCCACCTGTATTTTTAAACAGTTAAACTTTTCATTCATTTAATTTCATCTACCTTTAGATATGGTAGGGGAATAATATGGGCCAGACACTTCTAATATATCAGTAACTATAATAATAGCCACTTCTACATATACTGAGTAGGTTTGCAGTATCAGTATACTCTGTTGGGGAAAAAAAATGCCAAATTTAGTTTGTGCAGGGCTAATTTTACATTAAAACTGGCTATAATCATTTAAAACTCATTTAACTTAAATTTGTGCCTAGCACTACGGTCACGATCACAGTGGTCATAGTCCCAAAGCCTCTGCTGAGTACTCGGTATGGCACTGAATGCGTTGGGCCCTTATTCTTCCAAAACACCCTACAGAGAGAAGGTACACTGACCATCTCCCTTTTACAGATACACAAAGTAAGCCTTGGAGAGGCTGGGCAACTTGCCCAAGGCCACCCAGCATATGCAGGAGCCAGGACTTGAACTCAGATTTGATCCTAAATCTAAAGCTATGCACAATCCAGTTTGCACATGGACTCAAGAATGAAGTTATTCCCTTCTTCCCAATGCCCTCTAGTCATTAAAGAGTTCAGAGGGAAGTGGCTATATAATAAGCACTCTCAATCTAGTTTCCCCTGCGGAATTCATGAAGAATAAGTAACTGATCCAGTGCCTTCCCCACTCCTACTCCTGTATGTTAGAAAACAAATATTCTTGCTAAAGGGCTTGGATGGAAGCTATCAACAGGAATGAAATCTTCAATGATAGTTGGCCAGAACCATACAGCAATACATTATCACTCATACAGTTCATGGAACATTCATTCATTTTCTTTAACATCAAGTTTAACTTTGCAGGAGGCAAGTTATGTTATAAAACTGCAAAAAAAAAAAAAAAAAAAAGTCCAAAAATGTTGATATGACTGTCTATCTAGCAGAAGGGAGACAATTTGCAGTAAAATAATTGGTACATTTTCCCACTGCATTATGTTTCTCAAAACATGTTACTGTGGGAGGAGATTAGCTTCCCCTTTCTTCAGGAAGAAAATGACTTGTCTCCTATAGTGAATAGAACTGTCATTCTATGAGCTGACAAATGCTAACAACCTTTGGAGGTGCAGTGTGCCAGCATCTAAAAAACAAATAAAATAAAATGAAGAACCCAGTAACCAAAGAAAGAAAAGTCATAAAAGGAAATAATAGGGCCCTTAAACATTAAAAAAAATGTATTGGAAATCTGCTTAATGCTAGAAATTAACAGTCATACACTAAAATGAAAGGTAACAAATAAATCATTCTAAATTAAAATCACTTCAATTAGTTTACATTTTTATGTTAGGTTCCATAGCACCAAATTAAATATAATGGATTCTATTCTGTTTTGCTAAAAATATAGTTGTACTAGGAAGACAATTAATAGATCTGGCCACAGATGTTCCAAATCATAATGATCAGAACCAGAGATGGAATCATAAGCACCGAGGTAGCTGTGACTCTATCATGAATTTCTTGGACCCTTGGTCCCATGATCCTGGCGGGATTAAAATAAGATTGGTGACAGAGAAAAAATGACAGGAGACCACAGGATGATGCTGGATGGATGAGGGGTCCTGAGAGGTGGTTATAACAGGGCTGACTGAGATTCTGGCAGATGATGCAGTCAGAAGAATCTTCTAGTCAATCTTGGTCTCCCTCTTTCCTGTCAGAGAAGGCTCTCAAATAATGACATTTTTATAGCAGTATTTTCTTTTTGCTATTTTTTATTTCCATCAGAGAAAAATCTGTAAGTGACAAAACTCAGATTTTTGTTTGTCAAGAGAGTATTTACATTCTTGTTACCCCAAGTAAATTCTCAAATACTTAATCATCAGAAAATTGGAGGACGCTGCTAAAAACGAAAGTGTATCATAGTGAAGGGTCTTTAAACAATGTTAAACACTGCTCTGTACTTCATGAAAATGTAGATGTATGAGTAGAAGGGTCTTCAACAGATATCCTGAAGGTCTGCATAAGAGATACAGTTCTTCATAAATAACTATAACAGCAATATATGATTATTACCTACAGAGCACTTAATATATGCGATGCACTGCATTAAGTCCTTGACCTATATGAAGTTATTTGCCCTTCACAATTCTGTGAAATATACTATGATCATCTTTATTTTGAAGGAAAACAGAGGATTAGAGAATCTGCATAGTTACTCAAGGTGCCACTGGTAAGTGGTCAAGTTTAGATTTGGTAATTTTTTATTATAAGTTACTGAGAATTTTACATTGTTGGATATTGTATATTTTTGTATTCTTTTCTTGAGCTGTGTTCTGGAATGTTGTAAAGTTACTGGGAACAATTCAATTCTTTCAGGTCTTAGTTTTAAGCTCTGCTAGGCATGATCAGAGAAGTGTTTAATCAAGGGCTAAGTATTCTCCCCAAATAAGGCAAAATTTTTTAGAATTTCAGAATTCTCATGCCCCATTAATTATGAGATTTTTATACTCTGGCTGGTAGAAACAGGATTTGGTACCAGGCCTGTGTAAACTCCTAGTATTATCCCCCTAAAACTTTCAGGTAGTTCCCTCCCTATCCTGGTAGTTTCCTCTCATCAATGATCTGGTTATCTATCACTCAGCCAAAGACTCAAGAGGGACCCTCTGCAGAATTCTGAAGCTCTCTCCCCCTGCATCTCTTCTCTACAACATTTTACTCTATAAATTCTGGCCCTTCCATCCCTTAACTCTTAGCTCTGTATTCTCAAGTCAGGGAACCTACCCTGATCTATCCAGGTTCCCCCTGCCTACACCTTAGTCTGGAAGCTCTCTGGACAGTGAGCAAGGACAATAATAGGACTCACCTTATTTATTTCCCATATCTCCAGGATCACTGTCCTTCATGACATGATGTCCAATGTCTTAAAAACTATCCAGTATCCTATATGTTGCCTGACCTTCTAGACATTTCAGGAAGGAAGGTAAATAAATCTTCACTCAATATTAGACAGAAGCAGATGTCCTCAAGCTCAGATCTGAAGCCAAGCACTCGGTTTTCAGAATCTGAGCCCATAACTGCTATCCTAATTTTTATGAAGTACTTCAGACCAGAGAGGTTAAATAAAGAACTAAAAAACATATCTAGAGAAAAAGAAAAGAAAAAACCCAACAAATAAATCTCCTTCCTTTTAAAATGTTTATTTATTTATTTTGAGAGAGAGAGAGAGAGAGGGAGCATTGGTGCATAAGCAGGGGAGGGACAGAGAGAGAGAGAGATAGAGTCCCAAGTAGGCTCCTTGTTCTCAGCACAGAGCCTGAAGGGGGTCTGAATCCCATGAACTGTCAGATCATGACTTGAGCTGAGATTAAGAGTCAACCACTTAAACAACGAAGCCACCCAAGCTCCCCTCTTTCCTTTTAATACAATTTTTTTTCCAAAATACCATTATGTGTGCAGTGGTATTAGAAAGGGGTAGGAGAAATAGAGTCAGATCTTCTGTGTATTAAATATTTTCCACTAGGCTCAACTATCAGATTTTCCTCTGAAGGAATGCATATATTTCCTGGGAGCAGTGCTTCTAAAGAAACATCCACAGAAAAATTTCAAAACTACATGTTACTGCTCATGAATCTCACATAATTATCCATATAGAGTATGGCTGAGGTAAGGTTTACTGATGTCTCTGACCATCAGGGGAAATCTAAGAACTGCAGACATATATCTCATTTTATCCAACAGATCTGTTCCTTTAAAGAGCTATGCTTCAACCATTATATTGCATACATGAAACTAATAGAACAATATACATTAAATACACTGGAATTAAAATGAAAAAGTTAATACAATTTTTTAAATATATAGAACATTAAAAAAGAGTTTGCTTAAATCAAAGTTGAATAAACTGAATTATTTCAAAGCAACAGTGAAGCTTACTGTTTAAAACAATAATAATCTCTTTTGTGAACTGAATCAAGGCCTCCATTGTCTTCATGGAAGCCTGTCTTAGTCTAATGTAAATATGTTAAAATACATAAATATATACTAAAATGTATATATTTAACATATTTAAATACCCAAAAAGTTCTTAGAAGAATTTTAGAATTAAAATAATTCACCCTGGTATCACTCTCTTTATATTTTCATTTACATAATGTCATTTATTAATATTTATGTACCATGGTAACTAATTTTGCAGTGTTCATAACCTTTGGATATTATTAGATAACTCCCTCAACCCACTATACCCCTTTAGTTACCATTCTGATCAACCATAAATATTTATTTTTTATTTATTTTCATTTCTCTGATACATGTGAATCAAATCCTTTAGCACTAAATATTCCCATCACCTTGCACAAACATAATTGATTTAAATTCATAAATTAAATTTCCTCAGAATTATAGAAAATGGAAAATTACAATGTCCTTTTCAATCTGCTATTTCTCATTCCATACCCAACAGTACCTACCTATTTGGATAGCCATATCATACTTCACACTAGGCACTTCTCAGTCCATAAAAGCAGGTTAGCCCTAAAATAATTGATCCAGCAACCCTAAATGAGTAAGTATCATTATCATTTTTTAAAACTTCTTCTTAGGATCTCCCAATACATCTGTGTTTGAGAATAAATTCTAAGTGTATTTAGTATTTTAATTTGATAAATCTGGCAACCCTTAATATGTTTGGAATAGGCATATGCGTGTATATTCACAGTATAGAAAAGGCTATATGTGAACATAACTGTGCAAGTTGTTAGAATATTTAAAAGCTTTAAGGTTGTCAATGGTATAAAATATGAATATTTATGATATTTCAACACATCTGAGTATAATTTCTCTTTCCGTAGGGATTCCAACAAGTTTTAATGCAACACAAATGTAAAATGTAAAATGTCACTGACTTATTTAAGTACAGCCTCCAAATCAAACACTAAGATGGCAACTGAAGGCAAACTTAGTTCTCATTTCTGAAATATCTCATCACAAGATGCATCATTATTTTGTGTTAGCAGATTCTGTAGCATCTAGCAGACAACAAGAGGTTCACACCAAAGCCAATTTCAATTAATTCAAGATGGAAAATTTCATGTGACACTATCAACCACTTTACCAAAATTGAGATAGATTGCATCTACAATTTCACATCACTTTTATCTACTGATCTTGTAGCTCTATCAAAAAAGGCAATCAGGTTCTTCTAGCATGATTTGTTCTTTTTAAATTCCTATTTTATAATGTCCATTATCATTATCCTTATATATTTCATCAATGCTTGCAAATTTTCTATTAATGTTCATTCTATTCTTTCAATGTAGATTTACCTGCTTTTGCTAGATAATTATGTCAATGTTGTTCATTGTTTTTAAGAACAACAATAATCATTATCATTAAGATAATGCTCAAGAAATTACTCCTCGAACTCTAGATGCTGGCGAGGATGTGGAGAAATGGGCACCCTCCTACACTGTTGGTGGGAATGTAAACTGGTACAGCCCCTCTGGAAAACAGTGTGGAGGTTCCTCAGGAAACTAACAATAGAACTCCCCTAGGACCCAGCAATAGCACTGCTAGGAATTTACCCAAGGGATACAGACATGCTGAGGCATAGGAGCACGTGTACCCCAATGTTCATAGCAGCACTCTCCACAATAGCTAAAACATGGAAAGAGCCTAAGTGTCCATCAACAGATGAATGGATCAAGAAGATGTGGTTTATCTATACCATGGAATACTACATGGCAATGAGAAACAATGAAATCTGGCCATGTGT